>NC_041407.2:42698029-42715529 GCF_900747795.2 Erpetoichthys calabaricus
ATCTACATATATATATATATATATATATCTATCTACATATATATATATATCTACATATATATATATATCTACATATATATATATATCTACATATATATATATATATATATATATATATATATATATATATATATACTGTATATATACATATCTATTTATTGGCTTCTGTATTTAGGATATAGAGGGTTGGATAATGGATGGATGGACATCTGTATGCATAGCCCTATTTGCCCGTTTTCGTTTTTTTTCTTTCTTCAGTAATATTTCAGCAAACCCGGAGCTTGTCAGTTCAAATCCTGGTACTGACACCACTGTGTGACCCTGAGGAAGTCACTTCAGGTGCCTGTGCTGCAAAAAACAAAAGTAATGTAAGAAATTGTACCTCAGATGTTGCAAGTTGCTGGAATAAAGGCATAAGTCAAATAGATAAATGTATTATACACATAGGAACTATTCATTTATTTTCAGTTAAGTCATCTGCAGCAAACTTTTATAAATGAGGGTTTCTCATGTGCAAACTGTTTCTTCTTCATTGACGTTTTCTCTTGGAGAGGTTTTTTCATTTCATTGAAAATTAAAGCAGCAGCTGCCAAAATATGTAGCTTTCTTATTAATTTTTCAACATTGTGTAAAATAAATTTATAAAGTAACATAAAAGGTTTAAATACTGGTTATCCTTTTACACTAAAATATTACTAAAGAGTTACAAAAAAAGTAAAATGGATATGTTCTTTTTCTTTAAGGAGATTTATTTATTTTTTTCTTTCTTCAGTAATATTTAAACAGCCAAATGGGGCTATGCATACGAACTTAAAAGGTTTAAATAAAACAGAAATATATATTTTATTTTTACTTGCTTAACTTGTGGAGGGTGTATCCTGTAGCAAAGCCCTAACTTTTTTCGTGAAAGCCCGTTTCAGTCAATAAGTCTTAAAAAAAGGTGTAAAGATATTGACAATAAGCTAAGCAAGCCCAGGAAGACATGGAATCGTTTAAATCAAGTATCATTACATCTTCCTTTCTTAAAGATAAGTAAGGCAGTACTTACAAGCTTACATATTTATATATAGACATACATACATATATATATATATATATATATATATCTATATCCAAAGCCGTGCAAGCACACTCTTGAGAATGCAACGTATAGTTGTACAGAAGAAAAGCAATCTTGCCTCAAATGAATGGCAACCTTTTGTAGGTCTATGAACTTAATTTAAACTTTAGGTTTACACAGTGCTTTCTTTCCGAAGTACCTGCACTCATGAATATGTCTGTATGTGTCAGTCGGTCAAATCCACGCGCTTCGCACCGGCGAAGTACTGCTTTTAAATTTTTATTAAGAAGAAAAGAAAACCTTTTAAAATTGAGGGAAAATATACTAATAACAGTTTGTTAAGGATCTGTTTTTTTTGTGAAGCTGCCTTCACTCGAGTGATCAGTTCGAGCTGACTTGCTGGCTAACTATAAGCGTTATCTGGTAGGTAACCACCCATACAATCAGATTGTGAATCAGACTACGAATGCCGTGAATGCAATTACCCTGATCTACATGCTGTCAAATAAACGAATCACACGCCATGGCGCAATTTTAGGGGCTTCGCCTGTAGCGCTGACGTCCGAGGTTCGATTCCCGTAAGGGAGTGAATTGAGTGGGTGGTTACCTACCAGGTAATGCTTATGGTTGGCCAGCAAGTGAGATAACACCAGCCACGGTGCCTTCAGTTGTGAGAAGCAGATCATAGAATGGATGAAAATAGTTTACTGTCAAATAATGCAGAGTACGCGACACGTCTTTCCCCCTTATTCTTGGCTCATCAGGCGTACACACTCACTGCACTCGCTTACAGTAATCGAACGTCGGACGTCAGCGCTAGAGGGGCTTCGCAGCGGTGAAGTATTGCTTTTAAATTTTAATTAAGAAGAAAAGAAAACCTTTTTAAATTAAGTCTTAAAAAGAGGTGTAAAGATATTGACAATAAGCTACACAAACCCACCAAGACATGCAATCGTTTAAATCAAGGCGCGAGTCGAAAAAAACCATCCCATAATATTAGTTAATGATTAACACATTTCTAAATGTATTGTAAGCATACAATACAACTGATAATAAGTTGCGCTTATTTATCTGGTGTACCGACATTTTTGCACGTTTAACGGCTGAAATCTAACGTGGTTTGTGCCCTTCAGAATGAAAAGAGTTTGCATTTACCTTTTTAATAAAAGGCGAGCTTTTAAGCCTGAGAAATCACCCCGTAAATGCACACGTTTAATTGCACGTGTTAATATGTATGCTTACACAGTATTAAAAGACTCTCAACAATTAACGTCATTTACCTCCGTTCCCGCGTTTGACTCGTGCTGTAAATCTCTTCCTCGTTTTCAGTTCATGTGATTACGTAGGAGGCGTAATACGTGATGACGCGATACGTGACTCCGCCTCCTCCATTAGTGTATATGGACAAAAAACAGGTTCCAGTTATGACCATTACGCGTAGAATTTCGAAATCTGCCTAACTTTTGTAAGTAAGCCGTAAGGAATGAGCCTGCCAAATTTCAGCCTTCTACCTACACGGGAAGTTGGAGAATTAGTGATGAGTGAGTCAGTCAGTGAGGGCTTTGCCTTTTATTAGTATAGACTAGCAAAATACCCGCGCTTCGCAGCGGCGAAGCAAGCTTATGTAAAGGAGTGAGAGAGACTTTACCACCGTTACAGCACAAACCAGGAGACTTGCATTTCCACCTATGAGCTTGACAATACTCACAGTGAACATCCATGGATCCAATGTGTACTGTTTTGTCAGATTCATAATGTATGTTTGGGTCGTACGCAAATCCACAATCGGCTTCTTTGAACCAAACCTGTTGTTTTCGTATGAGCCGCTTTTCATTATTGGGATCACACCTAGAAACAGAAGCTCTATTAACATGTGGATTTGCCTGCGAATATTTAGTGGCAGCGTCTCTATTAACTTGTGGATTTGCCTGCTAGTATTTAGCCACAGCGTCTCTTTGAACTTGTGGATTTGCCTGCGAGTATTTGGCAACAGCGTCACGAAGTTGTTTCCGTCTAGCTGCATCAGAAAATGTACCACAACGTCTGACACGCCTCCTTTTTACTTTTTTCTCACAGCTTGGATTGCTGCTGTCATAATCGGTTTGAGTTTCATGGTTTGTTTCAATTACGTTAGTATTTGCAGGACTTGTTGTGTTGAAGTGACATTCGGCTTCTGTCAAGCGTTGTAAGCATACAACCAGTTTCATTGATAACTTCGCATCCAGCTTTTGAGAATTGAAACATTCATAAACATCAAAGTGTCCACTACTCAAATCGTCACCTGTGAATCTAAGATGTTTAAGAGGCATTGGCGGTTGTCCAAAGGTGTAAAATATTTGGCCATTTCAGTACACTTGAAAGAGACAACCAAACAATTCAGCGGCAGCCATCAACTCACATGCAGAACCATAGGTGAAGGGCTTAAGCATTTCACTCTTATAGTGTTCCTGTGTAGTATAATTATCTCCTGTACCGTCATCAGTCCACACCTTGAACCTGTCGCAGTCATTCAATACATAAGACACAATGTTGCTCCGGATATCAAGAGTGAGCCTGATATGGCCATGCAATATGTAACACAGAGAATGGAAAAGGCAGTCGCCATCTCCGGGCATGGAAACCACTCAGTAAGTGACAGTTCTTTGATTGATGGTGATCACCTCGATAGACATGTTAATGGGGGTACGATTGGAATGATAAAGGAAATGGGTACCTGAACAATGTAAACTAAGTCTAAAATACCTACACAATAACTATAATCATAATAAACGAACAATAAAACAGCGGAGAAGCCGTGGATTAAATAAAAAGGCTGCAGTTATCAGCAGGGAGACGTGAATACCGTGGCGAAGCAAGGAAGGGAATGAAGAGACCAGAGTGACGGACGGCCTTATATAGGCAGGCAGCCAACTATGTGGCAGGTGTGGGGATGGGGGACCCAACGTCACCTCACACGGCGACCAAGCTGCAGGCTATGGATGTATATATGTATGTAAGTAGGATTCAGTTAGCGTTGGGAACCCGTGTACCACATTTCTTGAAGATGGGCCCATAAGTAACAAAGACCCCGTAAATGCACACGTTTAATTGCACGTGTTAATCTGTATGCTTACACAGTATTAAAAGACACTCAAAAATTGACGTCATTTACCTTCGTTGCCGCGTTTGACTCGTGCTGTAAATCTCTTCCTTGTTTTTAGTTCACGTGATTACGTAGGAGGCGTGATGACGTGATAAGTGACTCCGCCTCCTCCATTAGAGTATATGGACAAAAAACAGGTTCCAGTTATGACCATTACGCGTAGAATTTCGAAATGAAACCTGACTAACTTTTGTAAGTAAGCTGTAAGGAATGAGCCTGCCAAATTTCAGCCTTCCACCTACACGGGAAGTTGGAGAATTAGTGATGAGTGAGTCAGTCAGTCAGTCAGTCAGTGAGTCAGTGAGGGCTTTGCCTTTTATTAATTAGTATAGATATACATACATACATACATACATATATACACATACATACATACATATATATATACACATACATACATATACACACATACATATACATACATATATATACACATACATACACACGGTTTTGTACCATGTTAGCCATTATGAATGAATTATGAAAAGTCAAGCAAAATGACACCTTTTATTGGCTAACTAAAAAGATTACAATATGCAAGCTTTCGAGGCAATACAGGCCCCTTCTTCAGGCAAGTAACTATACATTTGGCAGGTGGTTTATATAGACCCTTCTAAAAGAAATCATACCCTGAGCAACCATTACATTTTTCACTTCTTCTTAAGGGAAAAAAAATGTACAGGATACTCTGCATCTAAGTAACTGCTCTTTCAAAAACCCAATCAGACAACAACAAAAGAATAAACGTACTAATTTAAAAAAAAAAAAAAACATGCACTTTCATTGCACGGTATACTATATTAAGCAAGATAGAATCATAAAAAGTTAAAAATCCAAAGAAACGCTGCACTACCAGAATCTTAAAAGCTGGGATAACAAAGTACATAAATAGTTCAAAAGCAACTCCCTATATTTAAACACCACAGGTTCACTGAACAGCCAAAAGATTAGAGGCCTAGTCAAATAAAACACTCACCTTTCTTCTCAATGATTTCTTGCAAAAATTGAAAATACGTCCTCATTTGTAATGTTTGGTTCATCTGAACCAGTCCCATAAATCCCACTCCACCACCAAGGCAATACTAAAAAAAAGCCTTCCACTTATCAAAGGATAATGCACTTCTTCAGTTCAATTAATAGAAAATGCATTCATCCAAACATACCAAATACTAGAGGCAAAAACTGTACTTTGACCCTAGCTGTAATACATGAGGTCTTTAAGACTGCCCTATTAATCATTTAACTGTAGCAATTTCACAGTGTTTAACAGTGTCTTTTGTACATATATAAAACAGTATTTGTTTCCTAGTGAAGCAGTAAAATTACAATCGTAGTTTTAAATAAAACCAAGAAAATATCATCTATTTATTGTAAACGCATTACAGTACATAATTAGAATGTCTGCTGCAGGGTCTCCATCCAGTGAGAAATGCTCAGAGCAGCTCCAATGGGAGGTGTTTGGAGGGCATTCTTAAGAAATGCCCAAACCACCATAACTTGTTCCTCTTGACCTGGATGAGCAGCACTTCTATACTAAGGCTCTCCCAAATTGCAGAGTTACTCATCTTAAGTGTTAGCCCAGCAGCCCTGCAAAAAAAAAAGGTAATTGCTGCTATTTGTATTCACAATCTTATTCTTTCAATCACTGCTCACAGCTCATGACCATAGGTGAGGACAGGGGCATGCAGGAGGGATTATAACCTCTCAGCAGGCTTGGGAATGCCTAGTAATAGCAAAAGAAAAGCTAGAATCTATAGCTGGGGATGGGGAAGTCCAGGTTGACCTGCTTGACCTGCTGCCACTGCGGCCAAGTGGTTTGAGATGATGAGATGATTACAAGGTTTAAAATATTTCAAACACCAGCTTTGTCTCTCTTTGTTTAAAGGGATACTTCATTTATTTTACCTTGAAAGATTTAAAGAATGTTTACAGTGAAATGTGCTAAAAAATAATTTCATGAGCAAGTTAGTCCTTAGCTTTTGCTTACTTTTGAGACCCACTCACTTTAAGTCACATTACTGGAATTTTCAAAAATATTAAGACATTTAATCTTTTGCTTTTTTGCAGCAAACAAATTAAGGAAATTCTTGTTAATTCCTTACTTTTCAATTAAATTTAAGTGGAAGATGTACAAAAATTATCAACATTTAGCTGTTCTACAAAAGCAATGCTCACAGATGCAGGGCATCCAGACACCAATTAAAAATAAACAAGTAAATAAATATACCTGCCTTGTCAAATAACTTCCTTATACTTTACATGGAGTTTTACATTGGCCAAAGACTCGAGTCCCTGTGGCCATCCAAGGCCCCAAAAATTCTCCAACTTGAACCTCCCAGACTCAAGATGTCTTCCCAGACTTATGCAGAGAGTTCCACCAGCAGGTTATTCCAGCTCCCTGGTCACTCAGCATCACCCATGCACTCCTCAAGTGACTCTCTCTCTCTCTCTCTCTCTCTCTCAATCCTCTACTACCTGCTTGGGTGAAGATGTGAACAACTGCTTCCTCCGTGGCATCACTGAGGTGCCTGAATGATCCACTCAGACCCACATGTGTATGAGATGCGGTCTGCCAGTTGCCCAATTAAACCGGGAAGCGAAACACACTGTTGGGTTCATGATCTGGTGGTCAGAGACACGAACACAGAATTCAATGGATGTTCTTCTGAGCAGGCTTTCTTTATTGCATGCAGGCTGTCTCTGTCCAACGTACCAAATCCCCAGTTCCTATCCTTCCTTTTTCTTTCTCCACATAACCAATCACCACACGATAAACATCTTTGTGAACTTTAAAAAAAATCTTCGTTATGCATGTTTAATTATGCCATCCATTCAGGGTTGCACCCATCCCAGTAATCATTGTGTGCGAGGCAGGAGCAAATCCTGAACGAGGCGGTAGCACATCGCTGGGTGAATATGAGCAATACATACACTAGGGTCAATATGTCAATACTGTATAGCATAACAAAACCCCACATCCTACATGACTTTGAAAGGAAACTGAAGCATGCCGAATAAACCCACAAGAAAAGCATGCAAATTCAAGGCAGGGAACACACGGGGCCCCCTTGCTGCGAGGCAGCAGTGCAACCTCCACGCCACCGTGCCCCCACGTGATTAATACATGCTTTAATGCATTTCATCATGAAAATGATATCAAGTATTTATCTTAGCATTCTAAATGTTCAGGGAGCAGGAGTATCATGAAATTAATGTATTCTGTGTGGTGATAGCTGCCTTCACCTCCTCTTAGTGCAAGTGGAAGTCAGTATAAGAAGCACGTAGCGATTAACATGGCTTGGGGAACACAACACAAAGCATTTAATGTGCTACATAACTTATGACAGGGTTTGAAAAAATCTAGTAAATTAAATATTCATTTTAAGATGAAGTTTAGTTTACAATGTTCTACTTTAATGACAAATTACGAGAATAAAGTCGGCATGTTGACTTTAATCTCGACATAAACAGTGAGAATAAAGTAGAAATGTCGAGAATAAAGTCAACATGTCGACTTTATTCTCGTCATAAGCGTCAAGATTAAAGTGGAAATGTCAAGAATAAAGTCAACATGTTGTCACACTATTATACAGTACCCAGGTACATTACACAGTATTGAAAAAAAATCAAACAAGTACAACTTGGCTTGCAGTATTATCCAGTAGTATAGAAACCGTATTCACACATTTGAACATAATGGTCCACATCTGACCTTTTAAAACCAAAGTATCTCCAGACAACAGACACAGCTCCATTTTTCAGCAAAAGTTCTTTTGTGTCATCATGTTCAACTTTATATTCTGCTACAGCTTCAGTTTCAAAATGGTCTCTGTCCATTTTCACCATTCAATACCTCCACTAACGCATGTACTCCATTGCATGCGTGTCTAGCGGTCAAGCAGTGAAAAGGTTTAAGGGGGTTAAACAGTTTCCTGGTGCGCCACGTTCTGAACATTGTTTAGGCTATTTAAACCGGTGTTGCAGTATAAGAAAAATCCTTATCATAACAAAAATAAAAAACGGTTTTTGGTATGAACCGGTATACCTCCCAGCACTAGCTGACAGTTAAACACCAATTTACCAATGGTTATGTATGTTATGATGACATGTGAACAAGTCTATAACAAGGTTTCATCAAACAAATAAATAAGTGGGTTTTAAATGGAGTGAGGAAATTAGTTTTCAATGTAGTATACATGGATATTGGCCAACGTCTTATTTTATTGGAGGAGTCGGGAATTAACGGAATACACATTCATTAACCCTTATAGAAAGATACCTGAATATCAATATTATTTCATGTAAGAGCCAATGTTAGAAAGTTAACCTCATATTAGTGTTTGCTTAATTTAAATAGAACATAATTTTAATTGCCATAGACAACGGTATAGTCTTTCACCCCCTCTAGGTTAATATGAGAAAGAACTTTCTTGCTATATGTGAGATGCAGTGTGTAAAATAATACACTACAATTTATTTTTGTATGGCACAAAAATCACACGAGAAGTGCCGCAATGGGCTTTAACGGGCCCTGTCTTTTGACAGCCCACCAGCCTTGACTCTCCAAGAAGACAAGGAAAAACTCCCAAAAATACCCTTGTAGGGAAAAAATGGAAAGAAAAGACAATTCAAAAAGAGACCCCTTTCCAGTTGGTTGGGCGTGCAGTGGGTGTCAAAAAGAAGAGGGTCAATACAATACAATACACAAAACAGAACAAATCCTCAACACAGTATAAAAATAAAAATTTTACAAATACGGAGCAGAATTTAACAGTAGATGATATCACATAATAGGATTTGGATTTGTTTAGAGTCCTTTAGACCTCAGCCATCAAGCTGCCTCCCCATTTTGGCCATTCCACACCTGAAACAGCGTTGGGCCAGCCAATCCAATGAAAGGACCCCTCTACCCCAAGATTCCTGCGATCCTCCATCAGGGATGACTTTACCTTAGGCAGGCAAAACAACTTGGCAGGTGGGCCGTGGCACCAAGAGCCACATTTGTGTACCGAGAAGAGAAACAGAATAGGTGAGGGTTAGTAACAAATTATAACGATCATGTTACTTACGTTTTAGTGCTAATGACTAATGATGCAATATGTACAGTTAATCAGGATATGCTAAACTAAAGTAGTAAGTCTTCAGCCGGGATTTAAAAGCGGAGACTGAAGGGGCATCTCTTATAGTAGCAGGCAGACCATTCCACACTTTAGGGGCCCTGTAACTAAAAACTTGACCTCCCACTGTTATTTTATTAATCCTTGGAATCGTAAGCAGACCAGCATCTTGAGATCTTAATGTGCACTCTGGTTTGTAAGTCATGATAAGTTAAGTTCAGACAAGTAAGCCGATCCTTGGCCATTTAATGCTTTATATGTTAAAAGGAGGATTTTGAAATCTGCCCTAAACTTAACCGGGAGCCAGTGTAAGGATTTAAGAACTGGAGTTATGTGTTCGTATTTTCTTGTTCTTGTAGAATAGGTTCCATTGCTAGCAGGGACTGAAAGACCCATTTACAGTAGGAGAACGGGATGAGCATACAGTTTTCTGAATGTTTAGAAATGGTTCAACTATATGAAAGAACTTAAAGCAACAAACAAGATACAAGCCTTAAACAGAGCTTTTATTTTTTCTTGCAATACTAGTATTTTCTCTATTTTTGTGTGAACTGTTTTGCTTTGAATGTGTACTAAAGTTTTTTTTTTTAAAACAAAGATATTTTGTCTGCGTCAAGCTTTATACCAGAATCCCATGAAGCATACTGATGCTGCTTTTTGGTAATTTTGTGTAAACGCAGCTACATTTAGAATGCACTCTCCTGTTATACAGTTTCCACCACACGGTCACCAATAGCCTTAACTTAAAAAAAAAAAAAAAAAGATGAATTATTTATAACAGAAACTAAAATTGAAATAAATCTTTGAATTTAGGAGATTTTCAAGGGAATATCACAGAATACCACAGATTGCCAGGAAATTCTTAAAGAAACACCTGCAAAACTGAAAAAGAAAAACAGAAGCACAAGGCAGGTAAACAGGCAAAAAAAAAGATCAAAAGCTAAAACTTCTAACACTAAGTGGGGTTTTATTTCCGATAAAAACCAACTTAGATGTAGTATGAGTTATCTGGAAAAAACGAAAAGATAGACACACACAACATCTTTTATCTTAATGTTAGACAGGTGGAGAAACATGACATACACCAACATCATTGGACAATCTAAATGCTTTAGTCAGACTACAGTTGGGAACATCGAAAAAAATGGAATAGAAAATGGCATCTTGGTTACATCATCACCATAAAACAATTACATAAATAATGATAAATACTGTATGCAACAAAAAATTCAAAATGAAACTAAATGATTCCAGGCACATGATAACACAAACTTATTACAGTTCACATAAAACCATCTGGTTAGGTCTAGGATAGCTGGAGCTGTGGTTTTTGACTTTATAACTAATGACACATGTTAAACTAGTCTCCCAGTTTAAAAACATCCATCCATCCATCCATTTTCCAACCCGCTGAATCCGAACACAGGGTCACGGGGGTCTGCTGGAGCCAATCCCAGTCAACACAGGGCACAAGGCAGGAACCAATCCCGGGAAGGGTACCAACCCACCGCAGGACACACACAAACACACCCACACACCAAGCACACACTAGGGCCAATTTAGAATCGCCAATCCACCTAACCTGCATGTCTTTAGACTGTGGGAGGAAACTGGATCGCCCGGAGGAAACCCACGCAGACACGGGGAGAACATGCAAACTCCACGCAGGGAGGAAGTTTAAAAACAATTGGGTGAAAAGTTCAGAGCAGAACTAACAAGATCACATTCCAATGGCAACTTTAGCTGAAAATATATAGTGGTGTGCAAAAGCATTCAATCCCCTTGAAAGTCATTATAATTTTCTGCATGACAAAAAAAAAATTTGTACCCATATTTATCCATTCAGTATTTATAATGTGAACTCTTGTCCAGTAATCACACATTTCCAAAGTCAAAATAAACCATTTTAACTGAAGTATTCAAGCCCTACACATTAATACTTTTGGGGTAAGTATGCCCCATATTTGCACATTGTTCAGGAGTGATTCTTCCCTGTTCTTCTTGGCAGAATTTACAGAGATCCTCTCGATTGATGAGATGACACCTCTGAACAACAGTTTTCAAACAGTGCCACAGATTTTCAATAGGGTAAAAATCACAGCTTTGACTTGGTTTAATAACAGAAAGGTAAGTGTTTTGGAATGGCCATTTCAATGTCCCTTTGGCTTTACGCTTAGGGTTATTGTCACGCTGAGAGATTAATCTTCTCAGGCACCATATATTCATAGCTGATTCATTGTGTTTATTTGATATTTGGACTTCAGGCTTCACATATTATACACTTTATGGCTACATTTTGTCAATTATTACCAAAACATGAAAAATGTTTCTGTTTTCACAATGTGTTTACATAAACATGAAATGCATGTGTTCTAAATAACGATATAGTATTTATAAAAGATGTCATTTTGCTTGACTTCTCACTCTATACAACTCTAAGCAACTGACACGCAGATAAACAGACTTGAGCTGATAAAACTGTGCAGCGGTGGGGGGATGTGATGATAGGCTGCTTGCTGCTTATCGACACATTTACAGGACAAAAGACGCTGATGGAGAGGTGCGAAGAAATTTAAGGTGGGAC
The DNA here is from genome assembly GCF_900747795.2 of Erpetoichthys calabaricus. Classification (NCBI taxonomy): domain Eukaryota; kingdom Metazoa; phylum Chordata; class Cladistia; order Polypteriformes; family Polypteridae; genus Erpetoichthys; species Erpetoichthys calabaricus. The sequence continues at coordinate 42,709,933 of NC_041407.2, forward strand.
GGATCTACGAGTTTTTTCGTAGGCTTTGGTAATTCTAGTGTTAATGGGACATTCAGACTCATTTAAAGAGTGAAAGTCAGAGTATGGCAGTTTCAATTGGTCTATCATGAAATACTGTGAACATCTTAGATTTTTAAGTAAACACATAAAGGAAAAAAAGTATCTGTACTGCTATGTCTCCCGCTGTGCTAGAATGTAAAATACCAATGTTACCGCTATATGTACTGTAATTCATGCAAGCACGTTTTCATTGCCAGAAGCCTTAGAAGGTGCAGGGCGTTCCAGCAGCATCATGGGGCTTTAACCCTTAAACTGCCACATACTTGGGGGTTAATGCATCCCCGGACACCAATACTTTTTTCTGCACTTTAAGTAAACGTCATAGTAGCCGCTGAAGTATAAGGCAAGATCAGGCATGGGTAAAACACGTGCCGAAAGAAATCTCTCAGTCCAAAAGTTTGTTTTAAAAATATTTAGTGAAAGTTAAAAGCAAATAATCCACACAAGAAAAAAAGAAAAAAGTAGTTAAACACGTAGAATAAAAGGAAAAAAAAGGGAAAAATGTATCTTCTCTAAACTTAGCTTTTCTTGAGAAACTTTAGTTATTTCTGTTCTTAAAAGTTCTTTACTTCTTCTTCTTTATTTAAAGATTCTTAACTTCTTACATACTTAAAGATTCTTAGTTTCTTCTTCTGTACGCTTTAGACGTACGGCTACGCACTTAAGTGTTGTTTTACGACTTCACACACTCAAAAGGCCCGTAGACCCAATGAAACGAGCATGTGCACAGACACGCAGATACGGGCACGGTTTAAAACCTTATGACCTCTACGCCTTGCACATGGCAAGGCTGGTCACTAACTGAAGATTAATATTAAGTCAAAGCTATTAGAAATGACAAGAATATACCAATTCAATTCTGCTTATGGGGGTAACAGGAACCCCCCATAGAATATGTTTTGTCATCTTAATGAAATATTTATGAATCTTATATAACTAGGAAAATGGCTCTTACAGTCACAATTCACAAAGAAAGTTTTAATAGAACACATTTTTTTCATGCAAAGAGCATCACAATTACTGCAACACTGATCATTTTACACACTGCTAATGAACTGTAAAAACTATTTAAAAAACTACTGGAACAATATGTACAACATGCAGCTGACGCCATGGATGAAATTAAGTAAATCACCGAGCCAACCCCGCTTGAACTGGCAACACGCAAGCACTCAAGAGGTAAGCGCTGACGCTGGCAGGCTAGTCTAGTGCAGTGGCTCAATCCCAGAGACAGTGAGGCTACAGTGTGTCACGCTTGGGTCACAGAATTGCACAGAAACACAGGAGATTGTAGAGACTGGAACTTTATTCAAACACTTCAAACAAACGTGTATTTTTATGGGGGAGATTCCAGGGACACACCCAGCCTTGGCCCGACCCACACGCACTCACAAACAGAGACAAAAACAAAGCAATCCGGTAATCAAACAGAAAATAAAGAATGTAATGAAGACAAATGAAATAAATGAAAACAACGATACGCAATGTGGCGTACCCTCAACCATATTATCTTCCACATCCAGCATATCCTGTCTTTACTTCCCAAACAAAATTAAAATCTATCACTTCAGAGTCAGGGACATTTAGCTGCTCATAAAATAAACATCTCTCTTGGATAATCTACCAATGTCCAGTAATGTCCCAGATAAGAAATTGTGGAAGAGCAGAAATATTAATATTAACATCAATGCATCCTTATTAAGTACAGATATGGCACAGTAAGAATACTAGAATTTATAACTAAACATTCAACATTACTAAACAGCATGCACACACTTACCAGCCCTTGTAAAAAGTAGTACTTAAGGATTAATATAAAATAATACAAAAACCAAAGTGGGAGTAACATAATAATATCAATAATATTAAAGTTAATGCCTATGGAAAAAGCTGAAATACCATCATTTTCTGTTTTTAATGTTTTAAGCTATTGTCTCCATTTACTCTGTCAGAATAGATGCATTCTTTTTGTTTCTTTTTTAATTTATTTCAATAGCAGTTTTGGCTATGTGCTTTTAATCATTAATTTTTTTGCGTACAAGAAGCCATATACTGGTTTCCTGCAATACCTTCTACCCAAAGTGCTATGGTCAACGATCTCCAAGTATCTCACAAGATTTGCCAGACTAGGTGTTTATCTATTCAACCAGTTGAGTGAATGAGACTCAGCAGTTTAAGAAATTCAGTCTGTTAGTCTGGAATGTTGTCTGTCCTCTCTATAGTATGTGTAACAATAGACAGAGTTGCTGCACAATGAATCTTCACATTAACAAATACACCATGGGTACTAAAAAAAGTACATCTGATTTGATACTAACAAAACAATTAAGTGCGAAATATTAAGTCTCCCTGTGCATAACAACCGTCAAGTAAGAGCATGTCCATACGAGCCTTGAAGCTAAATAAACTTTGTGCTGATTCACAAACTATACTAATAAAGGCAGAGGCAAAGCCTGCATATCCAGAATAATGTGGTATTGGTGGGCGACAATGAGTAAACTTGTCTCTACCAGTTGGCAAACCTGAACTCTATTCTGATTAGTGTAAAAATTCAAAGAGTGAAAGTCAGAGTATGGCAGTTTCAATTGGCCTAACATGAAATACTGTGAATACTGTGTGTATATATTTTATATATATATATATATATATATATATATATATATATATATATATATATATATATATACACACACATATATACATATATATATATATACACATATATACATATACATATACATATATATATACATATACATATACATATATATATATATACATATATACAGTGGTGTGAAAAACTATTTGCCCCCTTCCTGATTTCTTATTCTTTTGCATGTTTGTCACACAAAATGTTTCTGATCATCAAACACATTTAACCATTAGTCAAATATAACACAAGAAAACACAAAATGCAGTTTTTAAATGATGGTTTTTATTATTTAGGGAGAAAAAAAATCCAAACCTACATGGCCCTGTGTGAAAAAGTAATTGCCCCCCTTGTTAAAAAATAACCTAACTGTGGTGTATCACACCTGAGTTCAATTTCCGTAGCCACCCCCAGGCCTGATTACTGCCAAACCTGTTTCAATCAAGAAATCACTTAAATAGGAGCTGCCTGACACAGAGAAGTAGCCCAAAAGCACCTCAAAAGCTAGACATCATGCCAAGATCCAAAGAAATTCAGGAACAAATGAGAACAGAAGGAATTGAGATCTATCAGTCTGGTAAAGGTTATAAAGCCATTTCTAAAGCTTTGGGACTCCAGCGAACACAGTGAGAGCCATTATCCACAAATGGCAAAAACATGGAAACAGTGGTGAACCTTCCCAGGAGTGGCCGGCCGACCAAAATTACCCCAAGAGCGCAGAGACGACTCATCCGAGAGGTCACAAAAGACCCCAGGACAACGTCTAAAGAACTGCAGGCCTCACTTGCCTCAATTAAGGTCAGTGTTCACGACTCCACCATAAGAAAGAGACTGGGCAAAAAACGGCCTGCATGGCAGATGTCCAAGACGCAAACCACTGTTAAGCAAAAAGAACATTAGGGCTCGTCTCAATTTTGCTAAGAAACATCTCAATGATTGCCAAGACTTTTGGGAAAATACCTTGTGGACTGATGAGACAAAAGTTGAACTTTTTGGAAGGCAAATGTCCCCGTTACATCTGGCGTAAAAGGAACACAGCATTTCAGAAAAAGAACATCACACCAACAGTAAAATATGGTGGTGGTAGTGTGATGGTCTGGGGTTGTTTTGCTGCTTCAGGACCTGGAAGGCTTGCTGTGATAGATGGAACCATGAATTCTACTGTCTACCAAAAAATCCTGAAGGAGAATGTCCGGCCATCTGTTCGTCAACTCAAGCTGAAGCGATCTTGGGTGCTGCAACAGGACAATGACCCAAAACACACCAGCAAATCCACCTCTGAATGGCTGAAGAAAAACAAAATGAAGACTTTGGAGTGGCCTAGTCAAAGTCCTGACCTGAATCCAATTGAGATGCTATGGCATGACCTTAAAAAGGCGGTTCATGCTAGAAAACCCTCAAATAAAGCTGAATTACAACAATTTTGCAAAGATGAGTGGGCCAAAATTCCTCCAGAGCGCTGTAAAAGACTCATTGCAAGTTATCGCAAACGCTTGATTGCAGTTATTGCTGCTAAGGGTGGCCCAACCAGGTTCAGGGGGCAATTACTTTTTCACACAGGGCCATGTAGGTTTAGATTTTTTTTTCTCCCTAAATAATAAAAACCACCATTTACAAACTGCATTTTGTGTTTACTTGTGTTATATTTGACTAATGGTTAAATGTGTTTGATGAATAAGAAATCAGGAAGGGGGCAAATAGTTTTTCACACCACTGTGTGTGTATGTATATATATATATATATATATATATATATATATATATATATATATATATATATATATATATATATATATATATATATATATACACACATACATACATACATACATATATATATACACTAGCAAAATACCCGCGCTTCGCAGCGGAGAAGTAGTGTGTTAAAGAGGTTATGAAAAAGTAAAGGAAACATTTTAAAAATAACGTAACATGATTGTCATGTTACGTTATTTTTAAAATGTTTAATTTACTTTTTCATAACCTCTTTAACACACTACTTCTCCGCTGCGAAGCGCAGGTATTTTGCTAGTATATATATATATATATCTATACTAATAAAAGACAAAGCCCTCACTGACTGACTCATCACTAATTCTCCAACTTCCCATGTAGGTAGAAGGCTGAAATTTGGCAGGCTCATTCCTTACAGCTTACTTACAAAAATTAGGCAGGTTTCATTTCGAAATTCTACGTGTAATGGTCATAACTGGAACCTGTCTTTTGTCCATATACTTTAATGGAGGAGGCGGAGTCACGCCTCCTACGTAATCACTTGAACTAAAAACAAGGAAGAGATTTACAGCACGAGTCAAACGCGGGAACGAAGGTAAATGACGTTAATTTTTGAGTGTCTTTTAATACTGTGTAAGCATACATATTAACACGTGCAATTAAACATGTGCATTTACGGGGTGATTTCTCAGGCTTAAAAGCGCGCCTTTTCTCAAACGCGGGAACAAAGGTAAATGACGTTAATTTTTGAGTGTCTTTTAATACCGTGTAAGCATACATATTAACACATGTGCAATTAAATGTGAGCATTTACGGGGTGATTTCTCAGGCTTAAAAGCTCGCTTTTTATTAAAAAGTTAAATGCAAACTGTTTTCATTCTGAAGGGCACAAACCACGTTAGATTTCAGCCGTTAAACGCGCAAAAATGTCGGTACACCAGATAAATAAGTGCAACATATTATCAGTTGTATTGTATGCTTACAATACATATAGAAATGTGTTAATCGTTAACTAATAGTATCGGATAGTGTTTTTCGCCTCGCGCCTTGATTTAAACGATTGCATGTCTTGGTGGGTTTCCATAGCTTATTGTCAATATCTTTACACCTCTTTTTAAGACTTATTGACTGAAACGGGCTTTCATGAAAAAACT